>NC_060284.1:43471150-43479129 GCF_021613505.1 Equus quagga | reverse complement strand
CCTACATCTTCTTTATCCATTCATCTGTTGATGAACACAGGTTATTTCCATATCTTGGCTATTGTGAATAATGCTGCAATGAATATGGGGGTGCAGATATCTCTTCAAGATATTGATTTTGCTTTCTGCGGATATATTCCCAGAAGTGCGATTGCTGGATCATAAGATAGCTCTATTTTTAATTCTTTGAGGAAACTCCGTGATATTTTCTGTAATGGCTATAACAATTTACATTCCCATCAACAATGTACAAGGGTATCCTTTTCTCCACATCCTCACCAACATTTGTTATCTCTTATCTTTTTGATAATAGCCATTCTAATAAGGTGTAAGGTGGTATCTCATGTGGTTTTGATTTGCATTTCCCTAATAATTACTGATGTTGAGCACTTTTCATGTACCCGTTGGCCATCCCTATATCTTCTTTGGAAGAATGTTTATTCAGGTCCTTCGCCCATTTTTTAATTGGAGTATTTGGGGATATTTTTGCTATTGAGTTGTATGAATTCTTTATATATTTTAGATATTAGCCCTGGACAGGTATATGGTTTCCAAATATTTTCTCCCATTCCATACATTCCCTTTTCACTTCATTGATTGGGTTTTTTTGTTTTTTGCTGTGCGGAGCTTTTTTTGTTTTTGTTTTTTTGTGAGGAATTTTAGCCCTGAGCTAACATCTGCTGCCAATCCTCCTGTTTTTGCTGAGGAAGACTGGCCCTGAGCCAACATCCGTGCCCATCTTCCTCTACTTTATATGTGGGATGCCTGCCACAGCATGGCTTGATAAGTGGTGCATATGTCTGCTCCTGGGATCTGAACCTGTGAACTCCGGGCTGCAGACGCAGTGCGTGTGAACTTAACCACTATGCCACTGGGCCAGCCCCTGTGCAGAGCTTTTTAGTTTCAAGTATTCCCACTTATTTATTTTTGCTTTTGTTGCCTGTGCTTTTGGCATCTTATCAAAAAAATAATGGCCAAAACCAATGTCAAAGAGGTTTTTCCCTATGTTTTCTTGTAGGAGTTTTACAGTTTCAGATCTTACATTTAAGTCTTTAATCCATTTTGAGTTAATTTTTGTGAGTGGTGTAAGATAGGGTCTAGTTTAATTCTTTTGCATGTGGATATCCAGTTTTCTCAACACCATTTATTGAAGAGAGTGTCCTTTCCCTATTGTGTGTTCTGGGCACTCTTGTCAAAAATTTGTAGGGGATTATTTTCTGGCTCTCTATTCTGTTCCATTAATTTTTGCATGTGTTTTTATGCCAGTACCATACTATTTCCTTACTGTTTCTTTGTAATATAGTTTGAAATCAGGAAATGTAATGCTTCCAGCTTTGTTCTTTCTCAAGATTGCTTTGGCTATTCAGGGTTTTTTGTGCTTCCATACAAATTTTAGGATTGTTTTTTCTGTTTCTATGAAAAACACTATTGGAATTTGATAGAGATTGCATTGAATCTCTAGATCAATTTGGGTATTATGGATGTTTTAACAACATTAATTCTTCCTATCCAAGAACATGGCTATCTTTCTATTTTTTGTTCCTTCAATTTCTTTCTTCAATGTCTTATAGTTTTCAGTGTACAGGTCTTTCACTTCATTGCTTAAATATATTCTTAAGTATTTTACTGTTTTTGATGCTATTGTAAATAGAATTGCTTTCTTACCTTCTCTTTCAGATAGTTTGTTCATAGTGTACAGAAACGCAACTGATTTTTATATGTTGATTTTGTAGCCTGCAACTTTACTGAATTTGTATATTAGTTCTAACAGATTTTTGGTGGAGTTTTTAGGGTTTTCTAATATAATGTCATGTCATCTGCAAACAGAGACAATTTTACTTCTTCCTTTTCAATTTGGCTACCTTTATTTCTTTTTCTTGCTCTAGCTAGGACTTCCAGGACTATGTTGAATATAAGTGGTGAGAGTGGACATCCTTGTCTTGTTCCTGATCTTAGAAGAAAAGCTTTTAGGTTTTTACTGTCGAGTATGATATTGGCTGTGGGCTTCTCATATATGGCCTTTATTATGTTGAGGTACATTCCTTCTAAATTTCTTGAGAGTTTTTTTTTTCTTGCTGCTTTTCAAAATTCTCTCTGTCTTTGATTTTTGACACTTTTATTATAATGTGTCTTGGTGAAGTCTTCTATGGGTTGAATCTTCATGGGGGCCTATGAGCTTCATTTACTTGGATGTCCATCTCTCTCCCCAGGTTTGGGAAGTTTTCAGCCATTATTTCTTTAAATAAGCTTTCTGATCCTTTTCTGTCTTTCCTTTCATTTTGAGACTCCTATAATGCAAAAATTGTTTTGCTGGATGATGTTCCATAATTCATGTAGGCTTTATTCAGTCTTTTTCATTCTTTTTTCTTTTCTAATTGGATAATTTCAAATGCCCATCTTTGAGTTCAGAGGTTCTTTCTTCTGCTTGATCAACTCTCTTGTTGATGCTCTCTATTGAGTTTTTCATTTCATTCATTGTATTCTTCAGCTACAGAATTTCTGTTTGGTTCTTTTTTACAATTTTTATCACTCTGTTGAACTTCTCATTTTGTTCCTGAATATTTCCTGATTTTGCCTAATTGTTTTGTTTTCTTGATTTTGTTGTCATATCTGTATTCTCTTGTAACTCACTGAGCTTCCTTAAAACAATAATTTTGAATTCTTTGTCTGGTTCTTTGTCTTGCACAACATTGGGGCAGGTGCGTGGGGTAGTTGCTGGAAGTTGTTACCTGGGGCTTTGTGGCAACGATGGCTGTTCCTTGCCTTAGTGAAAGCCGCAGTGTGCTCTGTGGAGCAGACTGCTGGAATCCATGCCAAAGAACATTACTGGGTCCTCTGCTGTGAAAGCTGCAGGGAGTCTATGGCTGTTGCTGTGGGGGCTGTTGAGGTCCTCAAAAGCAAAGCAGACCAGGCCACTGGGGACTGCACTGGCACCTGCTGCCTGATTGATACTGATAGCCCCTGCCCTTCTTCTTTGGTCCTAGCCAACTCCAGCTGTCTCTGCTAAGCTGATTTCCCTAGTGATCCTGTCTGTGGTTATTCTCTATTTTTTGCTGTAGGTTCTTAATTGGACTCTTGAGCCCTCCCAGAGCTATTTTAGTTCATGGATAGCTGTCTGATTTTTGTTTTTTGTGTAGAGACGAAGGCTGACCTCTCCTACTCTGCCATCTTGCTGACATCATTTCAAGGTACTTCTCATTCTATGCTCTGAACATGCTCTACGCTTCCTCAGCTCTTAGAAAGTTTTATTTTAATTGTTTTATTCTTCCTCTTTTATTGTTTTTAAATTTAAAAGTAATACATTCAGGGGCTGGTCTGGTGGCACAGCGGTTAAGTCCACATGTTCCACTTCATGCGGCCCAGGGTGCGCCAGTTCAGATCCCGGGTGCAGACATGGCACCACTTGGCAAGCCATGCTGTGGTGGGTGTCCCACGTGTAAAGTAGAGGAGGATGGGCACAGATGTTAGCTCAGGGCCAGTCTTCCTCACCAAAAAGAGGAGGAGTGGCAGCAGATGTTAGCTCAGGGTGATCTTCCTCAAAAAATAAATTATTAAATAAATAAAATATGCAAAAATATTTTTAAAAAAGTAATACATTCATGTAGGAAAAAACTCCAAACATATACATGTAGTAAAAAGTAAAAGTCCTTCTTTATACCATATCCCCCATTCCATACTCCTTCTTAGAGTTAAGCACAATTATTTCCTTTTAGATATTGTTATGTACTTGCTGACATACATTATATGTAATTCTTTGAATAGAATTTGTATATATATATCACATCTTCTTTATCCAATCATCAGTCGATGGGCACTTGGATTGTTTCCATGTCTCAGCTATTGTGAATAGTGCTGTAATGAACATAGGGGTGCATATATCACTTTGGATTGTTGATTTCAAGTTGTTTGGGTAGATACCCAGTAGTGGGATAGCTGGGTCATATGGTAGTTCTATTTTTAGTTTTTTTGAGGAATCTCCATACTGTTTTCCACGGTAGCTGCAGCAGTTTGCATTCCCACCAGTAGTGTATGAGGGTTCCCTTCTCTCCACACCCTCTCCAACATTTGTTATTTTTAGTCTTAGTGATTATAGCCATTTTAACAGGTGTCAGGTGGTATCTTAGTGTCGTTTTGATTTGCATTTCCCTGATGATTAGTGATGTTGAACATCTTTTCATGTGCTTATTGGCCATCTGTATCTCTTCTTTGGAAAAATATCTGTTCATATCCTCTGCCCATTTTTTGATTGGGCTGTTTGTTTTTCTGTTGTTCAGTTTGTGAGTTCCTTATATATTATGGAGATTAACTCCTTGTTGGATGTATGATCTGCAAAAGTTTTCTCCCAATTGGCTGGTTGTCTTTTTGTTTTGTTACTAGTTTCTTTTGCCTTGCAGAAGCTCTTTAGTCAATGAAGTCCTACTTGTTTACTTTTCCTTTTGTTTTCCTTGTCTGAGAAGACATGGTATTTGAAGCAATCCTTTTAAGTTCAGTGTCAAAGAGTGTACTACCTATATGATCTTCCAGAAGTTTTATGGTTTCAGGACTTATCTTCAAGGCTTTGATCCATTTTGAGTTTATTTTTGTGCATGGCATGAGATGATGGTTTACTTTCATCCTTTTGCATGTGGCTATCCAGTTTTCCCAACACCATTTATTGAAGAGACTATCTTTTCTCCACTGTATGTTCTTGGCCCCTTTGTTGAAGATTAGCTGTCCATATACGTGTGGTTTTATTTCTGGGCGTTCTGTTCTGTTCCATTGATCTGTGTGCCTGTTTTTGTACCAGTACCATGCCATTTTGATTACTATGGCTTTGCAGTACATTTTGAAGTCAGGGATTGTGATGCCTCCAGCTCTTTTCTTTTTTTGTTATGATTGCTTTAGCAATTCAGGGTCTTTGGTTGCCCCATATAAGTTTTAGGATTCTTTGCTCTGTTTCTGTGAAGAATGTCATTGGGATTCTGATTGGGATCGCATTGAATCTGTAGATTGCTTTGGGTAGTATGAACATATTAACTATATTTATTCTTCCAATCCTTGTGCATGGAATCTCTTTCCATCTCTTTATATCATCATCTATTTCTTTCAATGACGTCTTACCGTTTTCATTGTATAAGTCCTTCACCTTCTTGGTTACATTTATTCCTAGGTACTTTATTCTTTTTGTTGCGATTGTAAAAGGAATGGTATTCTTGAGTTCTCTTTCCATAAGTCCATTATTAGAGTATAGAAATGCAAGTGATTTTTGTAAGTTGATTCTGTGCCCTGCAACTTTACTGTAGTTGTTAATTATTTCTAATAGTTTTCCAATGGATTCTTTAGGGTTTTCTGTATATAAGATCATGTCATCTGCTAACAGCGAGAATTTCACTTCTTCATTCCCTATTTGGATTCCTTTTATTCCTTTCTCTTGCCTAATTGCTCTGGCCAAAGCTTCCAGTAGTATGTTGAATAAGAGTTGTGATAGTGGGCATCCTTGTCTTGTGCCTATTCTCAGAGGGATGGTGTTCAGTTTTTCCCCATTGAGTATGATGTTGGCTGTCGGTTTGTCATATATGGACTTTATTATGTTGAGGTAATTTCCTACAATTCCAATTTTGTTAAGAGTTTTTATCATAAATGGCTGTTGGATCTTGTCAAATGCTTTCTCTGCATCTATTGAGATGATCATGTGGTTTTTATTCCTAATTTTGTTAATGTGGTATTAACATTGATTGATTTACAGATGTTGAACCATCCCTGTGTCCCTGGTATAAATCTCACTTGATCATGATGCATGATCTTTTTGATGTATTACTGTATTCGGCTTGCCAATATTTTGTTGAGGATTTTTGCATCTATGTTCATCAGCAATATTAGCCTGTAGTTTTCCTTTTTCGTGTTGTCCTTGTCAGGCTTTGGTATCAGAGTGATGTTGGCCTTGTAAAATGTGTTAGTAAGCATTCCATCTTCCCTAATTTTTTTGGAATAGCCTGAGAAGGATCAGTATTAAATCCTCTCTGAAAGTTTGGTAGAATTCTCCAGGGAATCTGTCTGGTCCTGGGCTTTTATTTTTTGGGATGCTTTTGATTACTGTTTCAATTTACTTGTGATTGGTCTATTCAGATTCTCTATTGCTTCTTGATTCAGCTTTGGGAGGTTGTAAAGTCTAAGAATTTATCCATTTCCTCTAGAGTGTCCATTTTGTTGGCATACAGCTTTTCATAGTATTCTCTTGTAATTTGTTGTATTTCTGTGGTATCCATTGTTATGTCTCCTCTTTCATTTCTAATTTTATTTATCTGAGCTTTCCCTCTTTTTTTCTTTGTAAGTCTGGCTAGGGGCTTGTCAATTTTGTTTATCTTCTCAAAGAACCAGCTCTTTCTTTCATCAATCTTTTCTACTGCCTTTTTTGTTTCAATAGCATTTATTTCTGCTCTGATTTTTATTATTTCTCTCCTTCTGCTGACTTTGGGCTTTGTTTATTCTTCTTTTTCTAATTCATTTAGGTGTAGTTTGAGATTGCTTATTTGGGATTTTTCCTGCTTGTTAAGGTGAGCCTGTATTGTGATGAATGTCCCTCTTAATATGGCTGCTGCTGCATTGCATATGAGTTGGTATGGTATGTTTTCATTTTCACTTGTCTCCAGATATTTTTTGATTTCTCCTTTAATTTCTTCAATGATCCATTGGTTGTCCAATAGCATGTTGTTTAGTCTCCACATCTTTGTGCCTTTCTCAGCTTTTATCTTGTAATTAATTTCTAGCTTCATAGCGTTGTGATAAAAAAAAGATGCTTGTTATTATTTCAGTCATCTTAAATTTATTGAAGCTTGCCTTGCTTCCCAACATATGGTCTATCCTTGAGGATGTTCCATGCACACTTGAGAAGAATGTGTATTCTGCTGTTTTTGGAGGGAGTGTTCTATATATGTCCATTAAGTACAACTGGTCTAGCTTTTCATTTAATTCTGCTGTTTCCTTGTTGATTTTCTGTCTGGATGATCTGTCCATTGATGTAAGTGGAGTGTTGAGGTCCCCTACTATTATTATGTTATTATTAATATCTTCTTTTATGTTTGTTAATAGTTGCTTTATGTACTTTCATGCTCCTGTGTTGGGTGCATAGATATTTATAAGTGTTATATCTTCTTGGTGGAGTGTCCCTTCAATCATTATATACTGCCCCTCTTTGCATCTCTTTACCTGTCTTATCTTGAAGTCTACTTTGTCTGATACAAGTATTGTGACACCTGATTTCTTTCATTTGCCGTTAGCTTGGAGTATCGCCTTCCATCCCTTCACTCTGAGACTGTGTTTATTGTTGGAGCTGAGATGTGTTTCCTGGAGGCAGCATATTGTTGACTCTTGCTCTTTAATCCATCTCGCCATTCTGTGTCTTTTTATTGGAGAATTCAATCTATTTATGTTTAGGGTGATTACCGATATATGAGGGCTTAAGGCTGCTATTTTATCACTTGTTTTCTGGTTCTCCTGCTTTTCCTTTGTTTCTCATCCTGTGTATTTTGGTCTACCAATTGCGTTATGTCTTTTTTTATGTTGTGTTTCTTTGTTTTCTCCTTATTTATTATTTGTGTCTCTGTTCTGCTTTTTTGTTTAGTGGTTACCATGAGGTTTGTATTCAAAATCTTGCAGATAAGATAGTCCATTTTCTGATGGCCTCTTATTTCCTTAGACTAAACCAATTCAGTGCCTTTCCTCTTCACCTTCTGAGTTGTTTTTCTCACATCTTATTCCATCTTGTATTGTGAATTTGTGATTAAAATGACAAGATTGTTTTTGGTGTTTTCCTTCCTTTTGTCTTTAATGCTATTCTTGAATATTTGCTAACCTGTTCTGATATATAGCTACAATTTTCTGATTTTGTCTACCTATTTATCTCCTTACACCATGCTTTGTAACCCCTTTCTCCCTCCCTTTTTTTTTTCAGGTATGAGGGCCTTCTTGAGGATTTCTTGTGTGTGTGTGTGGGGGGGGGG